>NC_084618.1:70197932-70240432 GCF_033978795.1 Nerophis ophidion
ACGCTGCAGGATGTAAATGATTTTGCTCCAGTCTTCAGCCAGCCATTCTACCGCGGCTTGGTTGCTCCGAACGCCGTCAAGGGGACCGTTGTAACCACGGTGCTGGCTAACGATTCTGACCCCGCGGTGAGCCTCCTCCTTTTCAATCAGACCGTTGTTCTCTGGCACATTGTGCATGGGAATGCTAAAAGATAATGATGCTTGTCGTTCCTTCCATGTGTTTCCACTTTTTTTAGGATTTTTTTGGCTCCGATGATACCATTTTCTGGTACATCGGCTGGTCTTTTAGCATCGATACTTGTTGTTGGCGAAGTTAAATCACAGTAGATGCTTCTACTGAAGCCCTGGGGTAGTCAGGCGGTGTTAAACTCCGGTTTAGTTGTTTAATGTTCAGACTTGGCTCAAAGGCGCTGCAAGCATCTGCTGAGTCACATTGCCTTTAAAAAGAACGGCAGGGGCCGCTCAATGAGACCCATCATCTAAAAAAAAACCTCAGGAAATGAAACATCTTTGATAATTAATATAAATGTAAATGAATTTGATAACAAAGAATAGAAATATAATATAACCTTCAGTTCACACTTAAATTTATGCCATCATTATAAAAAAAATACTCTCACTGAAAGCACAAAGCTACAGTACAGTGCAACAATAATAGTCTATATAAAAGTATCTGTGTGTGTGTGTGTGTGTGTATGTATATATATATATATATATATATATATATATATATATATATATATATATATATATATATATATATATATACTGAGTGAGGAGACCTACAAGGACTCCACCCTCATCATGCAGCTGCTATGTGACAACTTGACACTTTAGACCTCAGATGTGCAAGGAGACGGTGACTACATACATACACACGTGTGTATATATATATATGTATATATATATATATATATATATTTGTATAAACATACATAGATACTGTAATATGATTAACATTTTTCAGTCCGTACAAATTGGTGTTGTTTCACAGTGTTGTGCATTACAAACGCAGACGCGTTTCGTGCTGACATAGAAGCTACCTTATCGCTTGCCGTAACTAGCTTTTACTGCTAATACCGTAGCATGGCGATGTGTTGCTACGCCAAAAACAGCGTTCCTCAGTGTTTGCTCTTACAATAACAATGTCACTACACCTTGGTTATTGTACAGGTTACGAAACGTAAATGAAGTATTGGGGACGGCGTGGTGCGGTTGGGAGAGTGGCCGTGTCAGCAACCCGAGGGTTCCAGGTTGGATCCTCACCTTCTACCAACCTCATCATGTCCGTTGTGTCCTTGAGCAAGACACTTCGCCCTTGCTCCTGATGGGTCGTGGTTAAGGCCTCGCATGGCAGCTCCCGCAGTGTGTGAATGTGTGTTTGAATGTGGAAATAGTGTCAAAGTGCTTTGAGTACCTTGAAGGTAGAAAAGCGCTCTACAAGTATAACCCATTTACCATTTATTGTTTTTAAAGTGATTTAGAGGTATGATTGCTTCCATTAGCTGCATTGCTAGTGAGGTAGCTACGAGACTGTTTTTATTTTAACATTTTTCTCTCATAAGGATTGTGAATGTTAGGCAACATTTAAAAAAAAAAAAAAAGTTCAGTTCCCCTTAAATGAATAGTTTTGTGTGTCTTTTTCTATACTGCTTTGTACATGCTCAATCTTTACATGGATGCGATTGGCTCTTAAGTCAATTTGAGGCAGCAATCTTTTCTTGAGTGATGTGCTTCCTGTCAGCCTCCATCAGCTGCATGGATTCAGGCTCTGCCACTTTAGCATCAGTCTGCTCCCTCTCAGGTCAAAAAGGAACAATTTTCTGTCAGCGAGACGCAATAAAGCTGCGCCCCCGTGCTCTGACAAGGAAGTGAACAGCGCACTGAGGGCCCCCTGGATACATATATACGTCAGTGTTTATGTCATACACACCCTGCGGCCTTCGAATTTACTTCTCAACTTCTGCTGACTCAGCGCACTTTCATCAACGCTCACGACAGACAGACAGCTCAAGTACTTGCTCACTTTGTCGGCCGGCGATAAAATCACGGCCATTTTAAATGATAAAATGATAAATGGGTTGTACTTGTATAGCGCTTTTCTACCTTCAAGGTACTCAAAGCGCTTTGACACTACTTCCCCATTTACCCATTCACACACACATTCACACACTGATGGAGGGAGCTGCCATGCAAGGCGCCAACCAGCACCCATCAGGAGCAAGGGTGAAGTGTCTTGCTCAGGACACAACGGACATGACGAGCTTGGTACTAGGTGGGAATTGAACCAGGGACGCTCGGGTTGCGCACGGCCACTCTTCCACTGCGCCACGCCGTCCACGTCATCCAAAAGTGGATGTTAAAGTACGAGTGACTGTCGGGAGATTCCAGTGAGCCTGGCGCTTTAAGACGCAACGTTGAAAAAGACACGTTGAAACCGTGATACGCAGCAGATATTGTGCACATCTTAACTTTGACATGATCTCTTCAGCTTCCTACTTCTTCTATATTGGTTTATTTTCAGTTCACTTTGTCTGGGTTGAGTGAAAATTGTAAAATGATTCTAAAATGCCAACCCTCCACAAAAACATTCCCTATGCGACCTAAAATGTTTCATTGAAAACCATTGAAAAGGCCATGTTTGATCCTACATTTATCTTAACAATAATTATGCAATCTTTTGTTATAACATTGAAATTTGAACAAGTAGTTTTTGTTTTTTTAATTTTATATTTTTCCCAATCAAAGCATGCTGCAAAATGTCTTGTCTTGCAACTGAAATGTTAAGTATGTCGCTAATGATTTTTGGAATGATGTACGGGAATTTCTGGACTATAGAGATCACTCACTAAGTATAAGCCTCCCTTACCTAATTTTTTGACAACTTTTTTGTACAAACTCTGTTTCCATATGAGTTGGGAAATTGTGTTAGATGTAAATATACACGGAATACAATATTTGCAAATCATTTTCAACCATATTCAGCTGAATATGCTACAAAGACAACATATTTGATGTTCAAATTCATAAACTTTATTTTTTTTTTGCAAATAATTAACTTATAAATTCATGGCTGCAACACGTGCCAAAGTAGTTGGGAAAGGGCATGTTCACCACTGTGTTACATCACCTTTTCTTTTAACAACACTCAATAAACGTTTGGGAACTGAAGAAACTAATTGTTGAAGCTTTGAAAGTGGAATTCTATCCCATTCTTGTTTTATGGAAAGCTTCAGTCGTTCAACAGTCCGGAGTCTCCGCTGTTGTATTTTACGCTTCATAATGCGCCACACATTTTCGATGGGAGACAGGTCTGACTGCAGGCGGGCCAGGAATGTACCCGCACTCTTTTACTATGAAACCATGCTGTTGTAACACGTGGCTTGGCATTGTCTTGCTGAAATAAGCAGGGGCGTTCGTGATAACATTGCTTGGATGACAACATATGTTGCTCCAAATCCTGTATGGACCATTCAGCTTTAACGGTGCCTACCCATGCCTTGGGCACTAATACACCCCCATACCATCACAGATGCTGGCTTTTGAACTTTGCGCCTATAACCATACGGATGGTTATTTTCCTCTTTGTTCCGGAGGACACCACGTCCACAGTTTCCAAATATAATTTGAAATGTGGACTCGTCAGACCACAAAACACCTTTGTGCTTTGAATCAGTCGATCTTAGATGAGCTCGAAGCCAGCGGTGTTCCTTGGTGTTGTTGATAAATGGATTTTGCTTTGCATAGCAGAGTTTTAACTTGCACTTACAGATGTAGCGACCAACTGTAGTTACTGACAGTGGTTTTATGAAGTGTTCCTGAGCCCATGTGGTGATATCCTTTACACACGTATGTCTGTTTTTGATGCAGTACCGCCTGAGGGATCAACGGTCCGTAATGTCATCGCTTACGTGCAGTGATTTCTCCAGATTCTCTGAACTTTTTGATGATTATACGGACCGCAGATGGTAAAATCCCTAAATACTTTGCAATAGCTCGTTGAGAAATGTTGTTCTAAAACTGTTCGACGATTTGCTTACACATTGGTGACCCTCGTCCCATCCTTGTTTGTGAATTACTTAGCATTTCATGGAAGCTGTTTTTATACCTAATCATGGCACCCACCTGTTCCCAATTACCCTGCACACCTGTGGAATGTTCCAAATAAGTGTTTGATGAGAATTTCTCAACGTTATCAATATTTATTGCCACCTTTCCCAACGTCTTTGTCTCGTGTTGCTGTCATCAAATTCTAAAGTTAATGATTTGCACACACAAAAAAAATGTTTATCAGTTTGAAAATCAAACATGTTGTCTTTGTAGCATATTCAACTAAATATGGGTTGAAAATGATTTGCAAATCATTGTATTCCGTTTGTATTTACATCTAACACAATTTCCCAACTCATATGGAAACGGCGTTTGTACATATATTTGTCTTTTAGTTGCAGGTGTACACACTGAAACATGAAATATTTACATAAGCGCTTGGTTCATTTTACAAAAGACAGTGCCTGTAACGTAGCTTACCAGAGAGGCCACTGAGCGCAGCCTTTGTCCTGAAGTCATCTTCTGCTGGAATCAGAGGTCCTGCTTTTGGAGGCCCGTTAGTGATAGTGGATTTTCGATCCGTGCACCAACTGTTTCTCATTTTAATAGCCTTGTCTTTGAGTCTGCGTCCTGTGGATTTAGTTGTTTCTACTCCATGATTAGGGTGAGGCCATAACAGGCTAAATGGGTGACTGAATGTTTGTGTGAGTGTTTGATTAGATGTGAACAATTTCATTGGTCACCTGTAACGTCTTCTGATAAGGTTAAACTTATTAGCAGCCTGGGAAGCTTGTGAACCTGTAAAAATCTATAAATTAGCCGCAGCAGTGTGTTAATTGCAGAGTTGAAAACCTGGGAAAAAAGTAGCGGCTTATAGTCCGGAAATCACGATAAATGTGAAACGAGAAAAGTGTTTGTATTATAACTTACTAAAACAAATGGAAAACCAGTGGCGTTATCCAAGCATACAGGCCTTTTTTGAATAGTCATAAAAGTTTGGCCTTTGAAAACTTTTTTAATAATAAGGTACCTCAACTAAAGTTAAAGTCCCAACGATCGTCACACACACACACTAGGTGTGGTGAAATTTGTCTTCTGCATTCGACCCATCCCCATGTTCACCCCCTTGGAGGTGAGGGGAGCAGTGAGCAGCAGAATGTGCCGCGTTTAAGAATATTTTGGTTATTTAACCCCCAATTCCATCCCTTGATGCTGAGTGCCAAACATATTACGAGCCTAATGGTTTTGTGATAGAGCTCTTAACTCAAAACACTTTTTCCCCCACAAAACACCACAGTTTTATAATGTAACATTTATTTTAAAAGAAAAAGTAACTTTTGGATGGAAAATATTGAATCAAAACAATACAATAGAATGTACTGCTAACAACTAAAGTAGTTTTGTAAACTAATGTCAAACCCACCATCAGCTGCTTTGCCACAGTGTCATTGATAAATATCCGCTGTTTAGATATTATTTCGACATTCTTTGCGGGTTGTTAGACCAATTCCGCTTCTGTATGGTGCAGGCTAGCATTGATACGTTCGAGCATCTTTGCCAAGTTGGCAACACACCCGATCTTACGTGGTTCGCTGCGGCTTACGCCAACTAATGCCAAGAATGCTTCACATTTTTGCCTGCAACTAAGCATAACAATTATCCGAAACACAGCTCTTTTTTTCAAAACACTCTTAAAGGGGACTTATTACACTAAACCAGCTCTTTTTACCTATTGGTACCTTGTTTTTGTTTATTTGGGGTTTGCATAAGTCCAGGAAATTTGAAATCGAACCATGAAGAAATGACGGAGATATTTATAAATCAATCTTGCCTTCCTTCATACTTCCTCCAAATGAGCTGTTTGGAATTTTCCACCATTTGGGATGTTTTACAATCAAACACATCAGCGGCTAGCACTATATATGGTAACGTATGAAAGTAATATTGTAGGGAAATTATTTGCAAATGTTTATTTTAGACTAACGGGCTGTCTGGCAGCGATGTTCTTCTGAGATGTGTTGTGTTGTCTCCACAGGGAACCCCGGCTGGTCTGGTGCGCTACACAGTGGATCCCGAGGCCTATTCGTACTCTGCCAGTATATTTGAGGTAGAGGACCTGACTGGAAATGTTGTGACCAGAGTGAATCTCAACGAGGAGCCCAACCTTAAGTTTAGAGTAAGTATGCAGTGTTTTGTGTGCCATGCTATAGTTCACATTGAAGCTTTTCCCGTGTCTTCGTTATCTGTGAATACCGACTGACTCCACCGTAGCTCGATAGCTTATCAGATTCCTTTTCCCAACTGTTTGCCCACAGTGGGGCTTCAGGGCTATGCTAATTGCATCTCATCTCTGGGCTTTAATTAACACAATAAGGATTTGAGATTCTCTCAAGGCATCTAATTTTATCTTACTGGCTCACAGTGGCTCTTACAAAAACCACTGAAATGTGTGATTATACTGCTGTAACGCCACCAGAGGTTTTCTTATCAAACGTTATATTATTTCAATGACATGTCTGCTCGTTCTATTCACGGTATAAAAAAAAAAATACAAAGTAAATATAGGTTCCATAGCTGTCCACTTAACTACAGTATTACAGTATCTATCGATCATTGTGCATAAGGGAGAACGCACAGGTTTTTGGGATATTTAAGTTTAGCTCTCATTCGGATCCCCTTTGGGTCCGGTCACCCGCAGTTATCCCCCAATTAAAAAAGGAAGCACCGTTAAGTAGGAAATAATAAGCACCCCATTGGGACATGCACTCATTCTGAACCCGGTGGAAGTGATTTGCTTTTTAAATTACAGGTTGGGAGAATTCCCGTGATTTTTCTCATTTTACGTTCATGGACTGCAATAAACCAAATGTTTGTTCCTCATTTGGCAGCTGGTGGTGGTGGCCTTTGATGATGGGGAGCCTGTGAAGCGGAACACCACTTTGGTGGAAATCACAGTCCTCCAGCCATCCATCATTCCCGTCTTTACTCAGGAAGAATACAGGTAGGTACATGTGAAAATATCTACCACATCTTTACATACATATATATATATATATATATATATATATATATATATATATATATATATATATATATATATATATATATATATATATATATATATACACACACATATGCATATATATATATATATATATATATATATATATATATATATATATATATATGTATATATATATATATATATACACATGTATATATATATATATATATGTGTGTGTGTGTGTGTATATATACATGTGTATATATATATATATACATATATATACATGTGTATATATATATATATACATATATATATATATATATATATATACATTTCTAATTTATGTTTATTTATGACACCAACATTTTTAGTTAACATGCTAAATGTGTTTATTACAAATACAAACATGTTTAACACATATAGATGTCTTTTTTTCATGAAGACAAAAATATAAGTTGGTGTATTACCTGATTCTGATGACTTGCATTGATTGGAATCAGATAGTAGCGCTGATAACTTCCACAACTTCGAATTTACATTGTGGAGGAGAAAATCCCCCTTTCTGCCCAATATAACATGAAGGTGGTTGGTGTTTGGCATCTTTTTTTCCCAGCTTCCATACTTGTTGTATTTACACTTTACAAGAAATACATTGGCGGCAAACTTCGAATCTTGTTGGCTTTGTGAGACTCGTATTTTGTTAGTGCAGGCAGGATGGAGCAGCACTTTTATTGTGAAGAGACAGGAACGGTGCGGTCGTTCTTGAGGCTTTTCACAGCAGGTACAGTGTGAGAGTATGTTCAAATAAAAAGCGTTTCCCGCCTTCCTGCCGGTTGTTCTTTTCTTCATACTGAGTTTGCAGCAGCTGGCGTCATCTCACAACATCCTCGGATGCTGTGTGTGTCAATCAAGTGACAAAAGTGACGTCATACTGAAGATTGATAATCACAATTTTTTAGGTCTGTTCTTTTAATGGCTGACTAGCGATTGACTGACACATCTTCCGCGATCGACCTAATGGGCACCCCTGCCTTAGACTTTAGGAAAAAGCATGGTTTTGAACACCAAGTAAATATTACATGTACACTATATTGCCAAAAGTATTTGGCCACCCATCCAAATTATAAGAATCAGGTGTCCTATTCGCTTGGCCTGGCCACCGGTGTATAAAATCAAGCACTTAAGCATGGAGACTGTTTCTACAAAGATTTGTGAAAGAATGGGCCGCTCTCAGGAGCTCAGTCATTTCCAGCGTAGAACTGTCATAGGATGCCATATCCAGTCGTGAAATGTCCTCGCTCCTATATATTCCAAAGTCAAATGTCTGCCTAATTGTAAGAACATGGAAGCGTTTGTGAACAACAGCAACTCAGCCACCAAGTGGTAGGCCACGTAAACTGACAGAGAGGGGTCAGCGGATGCTGAAGCACATAGTGCAGAGAGGTCGCCGACTTTCTGCAGAGTCAGTTGCAACAGAGCTCCAAACTTTATGTGACCTTCCAATTAGCCCACGTACAGCACACAGAGAGCTTCATGGAATTGTTTTCCATGGCCGAGCAGCTGCATCTAGGCCATACATCACCAAGTCCAATGCAAAGTGTTGGATGCAGTGGTGTACAGCACGTCGCCTCTGGACTCTAGAGCATTTAGAGCATTGGAGACACGTTCTCTGGAGTGATGAATCACGCAATTCCATCTGGAAATCTGATTGACGAGTCTGGGTTTTGAGGTTGCCAGGAGAACGTACATTTCGGACTGCATTGTGCAGGGTGTGAAATATGGTGGAGGATAGATTATGGTGTGGGGTTGTTTTTCAGGAGTTCGGCTTGGCCCCTTAGTTTCAATAAAGGGAACTTTGAATCATACAGGATACAAGAACATTTTGGACAATTCTATGCTCCCAACCTTGTGGGAACACTTTGGAGCGGGCTCCTTCCTCTTCCAACATGATTGTGCATCAGTGCACAAAGAAAAGTCCTCAAAGACATGGATGACATAGACTGGTTGGGATGAACTTGACTGGCCTGCACAGAGTCCTGACCTGAACCCGATAGAACACCTTTGGGATGAATTAGAACGGAGACGGAGAGCCAGGCCTTCTCGATCAACATCAGTGTGTGACCTCACCAATGCGCTTTTGGAAGAATGGTCGAAAATTCCAATAAACACACTTCGCAACCTTGTGGACAGCCTTCCCAGAAGAGTTGAAGCTTTAATAGCTGCAAAAGGTGGACCAACATCAAATTGAACCCTATGGGTTATGAATGGGATGGCACTTCAAGTTCATATGTGGGTCCAGGCGGGTGGCCCAATACTTTTGGCAATATAGTGTATTTTATGTTTTATATTGCTACTATGGTACATTTTTTGTTTACTTAATACCTGCATTATTCTTTCCCTCCTTTGAAACTGATCTACTGTGTGGAACAACGCCCCTTGTGGATCAGTAAAGTTTTGTCTAAGTCTAATTATTGGTTCAAATATCAATGAAGACTATGATAAAAGTTTGTCGATGCAGGAACAGTTTAACTTTTGAACCTGCTTGAATGTTAAACAAATCTTGAAGGTTGCCTATTGCCGATTACCAAACAATTATCTCCTTCACTTTTAGGGATTGGTAGTGAATTTGTTGCTTATAGAGGTACCGACTAAAGTCTGTTGGTACTACTGGGTAACAGTTCACGTAATATCAAACTGTGCCATATTTTGATACAGTTGTTGCATGTACAGATGGATTGATGGGTGGACATCACATCCGGTTGCTCAAGCACTGAGCAACCGGATGTGTTGTGATGTTTTTTCTATCTTCTTGTTGTGGGGCAGACTGGCTCATACATGCACATGTATCCTCAGCTGTTGACATTTGTAATACAAAATAGTAGCTACAGTTATATATGTTGGGAAATTAGTTATTTACACAAAAACTTTTTATAAAACCTTAATTTTTTCCAAATGGTGCCGATCACACAGTAGTTAAATGGCTGCTCAAACAAAACAGAAACAAGCATGTACACCCCGGGTAGTTACACGCTACATTTGTGCAAGTTACATTTTGGATACATTTTACTGTCAGAGTAGTTTTAATGCAACATACTATTTACTTTCACTTGAGTGAAAAAGAAAATGTACTTTTACTCTGCGACAGTTTCATTCCGATTGCCACATTTATATCATTAATTTATTAATTACCCTTTGCAATAAACGACTTGTTTAAAATTGTGGGACTTTATTTTTAGTGTGCACCGTCACATGACTTTCTTTCACCAATCCAATCCAAGCACTAGTGACATTTGGCTTAATTTCTTTCACCAATCAAACGGACCCTAGTAGTCACATGACCACATCGTGGGCCCCACACTGTAAAAAAGTGACATGAGCATGTTTGTAAGACAAACGCACACATATTTTTAATTTTTTAAATGCATTCTAACTGGTAAATAAACGCAAGCAAAAGTCCGCTTGCAATGAAGCCTATGGGGAGCCCTCTATTCTGCCACATAAGTGTTTTATATACACACTGTACATATGTATTGTATTAAGAGACACATTCATAATATCAAAATATTTACATGCAGTGGGGCAAAAAAGTATTTAGTCAGCCACCGATTGTGCAAGTTCTCACCACTTAAAATGATGACAGAGGTCTGTAATTTTCATCATAGGTACACTTCAACTGTGAGAGACAGAATGTGAAAAGAAAATCAAGGAATTCACATTGTAGGAATTTTAAATAATTTATTTGTAAATTATGGTGGAAAATAAGTATTTGGTCAACCATTCAAAGCTCTCACTGATGGAAGGAGGTTTTGGCTCAAAATCTCACGATACATGGCCCCCATTCATTCATTCGGATCAATCGTCCTATCCCCTTAGCAGAAAAAACAGTTCCAAAGCATGATGTTTCCACCCCCGTGCTTTACAGTAGGTATGGTGTTCTTGGGATGCAACTCAGTTTTCTTCTTCCTCCAAACATGACGAGTTGAGTTTATACAAAAAAGTTCTATTTTGGTTTCATCTGACCACATGACATTTTCCCAATCCTCTGCTGTATCATCCATGTGCTCTCTGGCAAACTTTAGACGAGCCTGGACATGCACTGGCTTAAGCAGGGGGACACATCTGGCACTGCAGGATTTGATTCCCTGTCGGCATAGTGTGTTACTGATGGTAACCTTTGTTACTTTGGTCACAGCTCTCTGCAAGTCATTCACCAGGTCACCCGTGTGGTTCTGGGATTTTCACTCACTGTTCTCATGATCATTTTGACCCCACGGGAGGAGATCTTGCGTGGAGCCCCAGATCGAGGGAGATTATCAGTGGATGATTGCTCCCACAGTTGATTTTTTCACACCAAGCTGCTTGCCTACTGTAGATTCACTCTTCCCTGTCTGGTGCAGGTCTAAATTATTTTCCTGGTGTCCTTCACCAGCTCTTTGGTCTTGGCCATAGTGGAGTTTGGAGTCTGACTGTGTGAGGCTTGTGGACAGGTGTCTTTTATACAGATAACAAGTGCAAACAGGTTCCATTAATACAGGTAACGAGTGGAGGACAGAAGAGCTTCTTAAAGAAGAAGTTACAGGTCTGTGAGAGCCACAGATCTTCCCTTTTTGAAGTGACCAAATACTTATTTTCCACCATAATTTACAAATAAATTCTTTAAAATTCCTACAATGTGAATTCCTGGATTTTTTCACATTCTGTCTCTCACAGTTGAAGTGTACCTATGATGAAAATTACAGACCTCTGTTATCATTTTAAGTGGGAGAATTTGCACAATCGGCGGCTGACTAAATACTTTTTTGCCCCACTGTAAGTGTTTCATATACACACTGTACATATGTATTGTATTGAGACACATTCATAATATCAAAATATTTACATATATCGGTCACTTTAAGCATACCGCACGGAATCATTTTATAAAGGCATCACAATGTTCACTTTTTCCTTCAACTACAACACGAGCTCCAACAATCAATCATCTAATCAAAGTTTATCTAAAAAGCCCCTAATGACAAATGCCTCAAAGCGCTTCACAAACTACAACAACATTGTCGGATCTGATCCCACATCCAAGAAAAAAAGTAAACCCAATGGGAACAAAAGGAGCCGCGGATGTGGGCACCACACCCCTGTGAGCGGTGCAATGGATGCAGAGTGGCCATGGTTAATAATGTGAATATAAAACATCAATTAGTGTGCAATGTCTGCTTTTACTGCAACGCCAACTGTTAGGATGTTGATATATTCCCGTTTAAATGAAGAATAACTCATAATCCTCGCGAAGGGTTAGAAAAAAGGTGGGTGCAAACCAGTGACTTTCTCGCCATCTTCGGGTCTAAATTGGGCTGTCAAAGTTGACAAACTTCTCTGTTTATGTCCGCATCCTTCAACTATCGAGGTGATAGTCATTATTTATCATTTTGAATACCATTTCACAAATTCAGAGTTGAGGAAGGAGCTCACCAGGTGATCGCAGCATAAGGAAGTTACCTCTCTCTAATCAATGCACCACTAAAATCAGGTCATTAACGTTAACGCTTATGACAATAATATGGCTAATACTTATTATTCAGGACACAAATTTAAATGAAGTATTTTTTGCCGTCTTTGTATGTTTATTCATGGGTTTTTATGTTCAGAATAAACGCAACGGACTCAATAAGGTTATGGTTCCCGTTGGCCCCGCTGTGAGCAGACATTTATTTACGATTATTTACAAGTTAGAATGCATTAAAGAAAAAGACATTAGTGTTCATGTCAAGGGACCTTGTGACGTTCTTCCCGCCATCACCGTGTGGGTTGCCAGGACCATGGACGCACGACACCTCGTAGAAGGGTTGACATACATTTATTCTTTCAATAAATGGCATCTTTGTGTCCCAATCGGGCGCGCCACTTTCTAGCACGCCCTTGGCTGCCTTCTCCTTGCCTTCTTTGCCTTTTCCTTTTTTGTCTTTTCCTTTTTCTTTGTCCTCTCGAGCTCCAATTTCTTTGGCTTCTTCTGTGCCCTCTTCTTTGTCCTCTTTGACTTCTTCGACCTTTTTACTGTCTTCTTTCTCAATTTTTTGAGTTCCTTCAGTTTCTTCTTCATCTTCAACTTCTTTATCCTCATCATTTTCCTGAATTTCTTCAAGCATTTCTTCTTCTTTCTCAATGCTTATAGAAGGTACCGACTAAAGTCTGTTGGTACTACTGGGTAACAGTTCACGTAATATCAAACTGTGCCATATTTGTGTCCCAATCGGGCGCGCCACTTTCTAGCACGCCCTTGGCTGCTCTCCTTTGCGCACCTTTCGTTGGCCGGGTGTTGCGTCTTCCGCGGGGGTTCATGTCTTTTTTGGTCTCACGTCGCTGGTGTCGTTGCTGTGGTTTCCTCCTCCGTACTTCCTCTCGATCGTGCCCCCCTTCGCCTCTCTTATGATCTAGCAGCAGATGGAGAGATTGTGAGCAGGTGTGTGTTGTACGCACCTGACTGAAATTGCCGCTCTCGTGCCGCTCCGCGTGTGCGTCACGCCTCTCCTCGCCTCCGCATGCCCCGCCTCCTGGTCTCCCTCTTGGCCAAGGCTGTCTCTCTCAGCCCGCTGTCGGCCCGTCGGCTGCGTCTCTCCACAGTCCTCCACTGCCAGTTCTAAGCCAGGCTTCAGTCCGGCTCAGCATACTGCCCCGACCACCTGCCTTCTCTTTGCCTTCTTTGTCTTTTCCTTTGTCTCTTCCTTTTTCTTTGTCTTTTCCTTTTTCTTCTTTGTCTTTGCCTTTTCCTTTTTTGTCTTTTCCTTTTTCTTTGTCCTCTCAAGCTCCAATTTCTTTGGCTTCTTCTTTGCCCTCTTATTTGTCCTCTTTGACTTCTTCGACCTTTTTACTGTCTTCTTTCTCAATTTTTTGAGTTCCTTCAATTTCTTCTTCATCTTCAACTTATTTATCCTCATCATTTTCCTGAATTTCTTCAAGTATTTCTTCTTCTTTCTCATTCCCTGAGTTTCAAATTCCTCTTTTTTAACTTCTTCTTTATCTTTAACTTCTTCTTCATCTTCAATTTCTTCTTCATCTTTATCATCTTCATAATCTTCCAGAATTTCTTCAATTATTTCTTCTTCTTTCTCAATTTCATGAGTGTCTTCGTCTTTGTCTTCATCTTCGATTTCTACTTCATCTTCATTGTCTTCATCTTCATCGTCTTCCAGAATTTCATCAATTATTTCTTCTTCTTTTTCAATTCCTTGAGTTTCAAATTCTTCTTTAACTTCTTCTTTATCTTTAACTTCTTCTTCATCTTCAATTACTTCTTCATCTTTATCATCTTCGTAATCTTCCAGAATTTCTTAAATTATTTCTTCTTCTTTCTCCCTTTTCATACTCTTCCTCCTCGTCATAATCTTCATCCTCTTCCAGAATTTCTTCAATTATTTCTTTTTCGATCGTGCCCCCTTCGCCTCTCTTATGATCTAGCTGCAGATGGAGAGATTGTGAGCAGGTGTGTGTTGTACGCACCTGACTGAAATTGCCGCTCTCAGTGCCGCTCCGCGTGCGTCACGCCTCTCCTCGCCGCTGAATGCCCCGCCTCCTGGCCTCCCTCTTGGCCAAGGCTATCTCTCTCAGCCCGCTGTCGGCCCGTCGGCTGCGTCTCTCCACAGTCCTCCACTGCCAGTTCGAAGCCGGGCTTCAGTCCGGCTCAGCATACTGCCCCGACCACCTGCCTTCTCCTTGCCTTCTTTGTCTTTTCCTTTGTCTCTTCCTTTTTCTTTGTCTTTTCCTTTTTCTTCTTTGTCTTTGCCTTTTCCTTTTTTGTCTTTTCCTTTTTCTTTGTCCTCTCGAGCTCCAATTTCTTTGGCTTCTTCTTTGCCCTCTTCTTTGTCCTCTTTGACTTCTTCGACCTTTTTACTGTCTTCTTTCTCAATTTTTTGAGTTCCTTCAATTTCTTCTTCATCTTCAACTTCTTTATCCTCATCATTTTCCTGAATTTCTTCAAGCATTTCTTCTTCTTTCTCAATGCTTATAGAGGTACCGACTAAAGTCTGTTGGTACTACTGGGTAACAGTTCACGTAATATCAAACTGTGCCATATTTTGTGTCCCAATCGGGCGCGCCACTCCTAGCACGCCCTTGGCTGCTCTCCTTTGCGCACCTTTCGGTGGCCGGGTGTTGCGTCTTCCGCGGGGGTTCATGTCTTTTTTGGTCTCATGCGCTGGTGTCGTTGCTGTGGTTTCCTCCTCCGTACTTCCTCACGATCGTGCCCCCTTCGCCTCTCTTATGATCTAGCAGCAGATGGAGAGATTGAAATTGCCGCTCTCGTGCCGCGCCGCATGCGTCACGCCTCTCCTCGCCTCCGCATGCCCCGCCTCCTGGCCTCCCTCTTGTCCAAGGCTGTCTCTCTCAGCCCGCTGTCGGCCCGTCGGCTGCGTCTCTCCACAGTCCTCCACTGCCAGTTCGAAGCCGGGCTTCAGTCCGGCTCAGCATACTGCCCCGACCACCTGCCTTCTCCTTGCCTTCTTTGTCTTTTCCTTTGTCTCTTCCTTTTTCTTTGTCTTTTCCTTTTTCTTCTTTGTCTTTGCCTTTTCCTTTTTTGTCTTTTCCTTTTTCTTTGTCCTCTCAAGCTCCAATTTCTTTGGCTTCTTCTTTGCCCTCTTATTTGTCCTCTTTGACTTCTTCGACCTTTTTACTGTCTTCTTTCTCAATTTTTTGAGTTCCTTCAATTTCTTCTTCATCTTCAACTTCTTTATCCTCATCGTTTTCCTGAATTTCTTCAAGTATTTCTTCTTCTTTCTCAATTCCCTGAGTTTCAAATTCCTCTTTTTTAACTTCTTCTTTATCTTTAACTTCTTCTTCATCTTCAATTTCTTCTTCATCTTTATCATCTTCATAATCTTCCAGAATTTCCTCAATTATTTCTTCTTCTTTCTCAATTTCATGAGTGTCTTCGTCTTCGTCTTCATCTTCGATTTCTACTTCATCTTCATTGTCTTCATCTTCATCATCTTCCAGAATTTCTTCAATTATTTCTTCTTCTTTCTCAATTCCTTGAGTTTCAAATTCCTCTTTAAGTTCTTCTTTATCTTTAACTTCTTCTTTATCTTTAACTTCTTCTTCATCTTTATCATCTTCATAATCTTCCAGAATTTCTTAAATTATTTCTTCTTCTTTCTCCTTTTCATCCTCATCATACTCTTCCTCCTCGTCATAATCTTCATCGTCTTCCAGAATTTCTTCAATTATTTATTTTTCGATCGTGCCCCCTTCGCCTCTCTTATGATCTAGCAGCAGATGGAGAGATTGTGAGCAGGTGTGTGTTGTACGCACCTGACTGAAATTGCCGCTCTCGTGCCGCTCCGCATGCGTCACGCCTCTCCTCGCCGCCTCCTGGCCTCCCTCTTGGCCAAGGCTGTCTCTCTCAGCCCGCTGTCGGCCCGTCGGCTGCGTCTCTCCACAGACCTTTTATGCAGAACCAACATGTCTTAGCTAATTGTTTTTGTGTATATGGTGAACTGCATAAACCCTTTAAATTTGAAATCAAACCATGAAAGCTTGGCGGAGATATTTTTAAAACAAACAAGTTGTTTTGTTTTTTCCCAAATGACGTTTTTCCCAAGTGTGACGTCAGCGGGTATCTCCATACATGGTATACATTTACCCAAAGTGCTTTGTGCGAGTCCACTATTGTAGTCCATTGCGGTAGTCAGTAAGCTCCTACCATTTCTCTGTCTTCTTGTTGTGGGGCAGACTGGCTCATACATGCACATGTATCCTCTGCTGTTGACATTTATAATACAAAGTAGCGTATCGTTCGAACTTATCTCAGTAGCCTTGCTATGGAAGCACTAAAAGCTAGTCCATATCTGGCAGGGATAAGACAGTTGGAGTGGATCCACGTATATAAGACCATCAACAAAGCTGTGCATTCTGAAGAGATGGTCACAAAGAGACTTGAAGATGGTCTGTAAAACATAATCCATGCAACATTTAGACCAAAGAACCAACATTAGATGCTATGTAGATGACAAGAAAGTGTGTTATATGTAGAACGAAATCATATTATGACCTTTTGAAGTAAATATTTGGTTGACTACTACTACTTTTATTCAGTCATATTCCTACGGTACTCTCACAGAGCGCACTGATATACAACTAAAAAAAAAAAAAATAAATAATTTTAGTAGAAACTTTTTTTCCCCCATACAGTATATGTTGGGAAATTAGTTATTTACACAGAAATATTTTCTAAATGTTCATTTACATACCTTAATTGTTTCCAAATGGTGCCGGTCACACGGCAGTTAAATGGCTGCTCAAACAAAACAGAAGTTATCGTCATGGACTCGCTAGCTGTGGAAGCTAGCTTTCCAATCAGCTAAACCAGGGGCGCTCACACTTTTTCTGCAGGCGAGCTACTTTTCAATTGACCAAGTCGAGGAGATCTACCTCATTGCTATTTATAATTTATATTTATTTATTTATGAAAGAGACATTTTTGTTAACAAGTTAATGGTGTTTAATGATAATACAAGCATGTTTAACACACATAGATTCCTTTCTTTCATGAAGACAAGAATATAAGTTGGTGTATTTGATTCTGATGACTTGCATTGATTGGAATTAGACAGTGGTGCTGATAACGTCCGCATTTTCAAATGGAGGAAAAAAAAAAGTCCTCCTTTCTGTCCAATACCACATGAAAGTGGTTGGATTTGGCATCTCATTTGTCCAACTTGCATACTCGTTTTTAAACACTTTGTTATGAGAGTAGCATATGTGTGTGGCCCTTTAATGTCTGGCAGCAGGTGAGTGACGTCAGTGACTGTGCGGGTGGGCAAGCAAGTGAGAAAGCGGTCGCTGAGGGCGGGGGAGAAATACATTGGCATCAAACTCCGTAGCTTGCTAGCTTGTGCACGCTATCTTTCTGAGACTCTTATTTTGTTAGCACAGGCAGGATGAAACAGGTCTTTTATGGTGAAGACAGGAACTGTGCAGTCGGTCTTTAGAGTTTTGACAGTAGGTACGGAGTCTCTAGAAATAAAATGTGTTTCTCTGCGTCCGCCCTGTTAGTGATTTTTTTCTTAAATATGAGCTCGCAGCAGCCAGCGTCATCTCACAAGATCCTCGGGTGCCGAGAATGTCAAACAACTGACGAAAGTGAAGTCTTGGTATGATTGATGATTGCTCATTTTTATGTCTATTTTTTAATGCCTGGCTTGAGATCGACTGACACACCCTCCGAGATCGACCAGTCGATCGCGATCGACGTAATGGGCACCCCTGAGCTAAACAGACTCAATAACTCCACGGGTACATCTTGGTGAATTTACCTACAAATTTGTGAAACTGAAACCGTACAAAAAGAATGCCATTGTAATTTAGTAATACAACTACACACTCAAATACGTGTTAGCATATTAGCTAATGCTAACGATGCTCGCTTGATTACATTACAATTGCACGTACAAATATGCATTAAAACACTCCTACAGACATCACACATGGGACAATTTAGTATGTATGATAGTTTTTAGTTATATTGTAAAACCTAAAAACTTTGCTTGGAATGATGAATGGAGAATCCATATGAGAAGAACCGCTATGGGCTGTTAGAAGATGGCCCAGCAATTGTACTTCCAGTTGAAAACTCTTAACAGAATGGCAGTGCAGCACCTGCAGTGAGTGAACTTGTCTTAAGGATGTTGTAATAGCACAAATATTAAAACACCTTTTCAGTGTCTTTGCATGTCAATCAATCAATCAATCAATGATTATTTATATAGCCCTAAATCACTAGTGTCTCAAAGGGCTGCACAAACCACAACACAAACCACAACGACATCCTCGGTAGGCCCACATAAGGGCAAGGAAAACTCACACCCAGTGGGACGTCGGTGACAATGATGACTATGAGAAACCTTGGATAGGACCGCATATGTGGGCAACCCCCCCACCCTCTAGGGCAGGAGTCAACAACGCGGTGCCCGCGGGCGCCCGGTAGCCCGTGAGGACCAGATGAGTCGCCCGCTGGCCTGTTCTAAAAATAGCTCAAATAGCAGCACTTACCAGTGAGCTGCCTCTATTTTTTTTATTGTATTTATTTACTAGAAAGCTGGTCTCGCTTTGCTCGACATTTTTAATTCTAAGAGAGACAAAACTCAAATAGAATTTAAAAATCCAAGAAAATATTTTAAAGACTTGGTCTTCACTTGTTTAAATAAGTGCATTTGTTTTTTTACTTTGCTTCTTATAACATTTCAGAAAGACAATTTTAGAGAAAAAATACAACCTTAAAAATGATTTTAGGATTTTTAAACACATATACCTTTTTACCTTTTAAATTCCTTCCTCTTCTTTCCTGACAATTTAAATCAATGTTCAAGTATTTTTTTATTTTATTATTGTAAAGAATAATAATTCCCTTTTAATTCTTAACTTATTATGATATGAATTCAAAACAATGATTCTGGCAAATCTAGAAAATCTGTAGAATCAAATTTAAATCTTATTTCAAAGTCTTTTGAATTTCTTTTAAAATTTTTGTTCTGGAAAATCTAGAAGAAATAATGATTTGTCTTTGTTAGAAATATAGCTTGGTCCAATTTGTTATATATTCTAACAAAGTGCCGATTGGATTTTAACCTATTTAAAACATGTCATCAAAATTTTAAAATTAATCTTAATCATGAAAAATGACTGATAATGTTCCATAAATTATTTAATTTTTTCAAAAAGATTCGAATGAGCTAGTTTTTCTCTTAATTTTTTTTGGTTGAATTTTGAATTTTAAAGGGTCAAAATTGAAGATAAATTATGTTTCAAAATTTATTTTTATTTTTTTCGTGTTTTCTCCTGTTTTAAACCGTTCAATTAAGTGTTTTTTTTTATCATTTATTCTCTACAAAAAACCTTCCGTAAAAGGAAAAAAAATGTACAACGAAATGACTGACAGAAATATCCATTTTATATATATATATATATATATATATATATATATATATATATAAATTGTTTTATTTATTAAAAGTAAATTGAGCAAATTGGCTATTTCTGGCAATTTATTTAAGTGTGTATCAAACTGGTAGCCCTTCGCATTAATCAGTACCCAGAAGTAGCTCTTCGTTTCAAAAAGGTTGGTGACCCCTGCTCTAGGGGAACCAAAAGCAATGGATGTCAAGCGGGTCTAACACAATACTGTGAAAGTTCCATCCATAGTGGATCCAACACAACCGTGAGAGTCCAGTCCAAAGTGGATCCAACACAGTAGAGAGAGTCCCATCCATAGTGGAGCCAACAGGAAACCACCCCAAGCGGAGGCAGATCAGCAGCGCAGAGATGTCCCCGGCGCATACACAGGCGAGCTGTCCATCCTGGGTCCCGACTCTGGAAAACCAGTACTTCATCCATGGCCACCGGACCGGACCCCCTCCTCAAGGGAGATTGGGACAGAGGAGAAAAAGAAAAGAAACGGCAAATCAACTGGTCTACAAAGGGAGTCTATTTAAAGGCTAGAGTATACAAATGAGTTTTAAGGTGAGACTTAAATGCTTCTACTGAGGTGGCATCTCGAACTGTTACCGGGAGAGCATTCCAGAGTACTGGAGCCTGAACAGAAAACGCTCTATGGCACGCAGACTTTTTTTGGGCACTGGGAATCACTAATAAGCCGGAGTCCTTTGAACGCAGATTTCTTGCCGGGACATATGGTACAATACAATCGGCAAGATAGGCTGGAGCTAGACCGTGTATTATTTTGTACGTAAGTAGTAAAACCTTAAAGTCACATCTTAAGTGCACAGGAAGCCAGTGCAGGTGAGCCAGTACAGGCGTAATGTCATCAAACTTTCTTTGTGTGTGTGATTTATGAAAACTATTTGCCTTATAGAATAATGAAATATCCATAAATTAGTCAAACTGTTTTATAAGCCGCAGGGTACAAAGCGTAGGAAAAAAAATAGCTGCTTTTAGTATGGAATTTACGCTAAATACAATTTTTGCATACCCTACCCACCTGGGTTGATACACGAGCTTGGGCCCACTTGGAAGGATAACCAATCAGGGTCAGCTTACTTCCAGGAGGCAGATAGTGAGTGAAAGATCTCAGACTCAACTCAAATGAAATTCCAGCACCGGGCACCAGAAAGCAAACTTATCTTGACACTCCTTTTTTTTTTCAATGACAGCCTTTTATTTCCTGCTGTTTCTCGTCCATGTTCCCGTTCCCGTCTCAGCTCCTCCGGAAGATGCTGCAGGGAGGACATTGATCCATACGCCTTGTCATATCTACTGCCTTTCTCGCAATATGAAAGAAACATCCCCTTCGGATGGACTCAGAGATGTTTATAACTTTAGCATGACTGGATATTTCTTTGTGCACTTTGTCATCAATCAATCAATCAATGTTTACTTATATAGCCCTAAATCACTAGTGTCTCAAAGGGCTGCACAAACCACTACGACATCCTTGGTAGGCCCACATAAGGGCAAGGAAAACTCATACCCAGTGGGACATCGGTGACAATAATGACCCAGTGGGACGTCGGTGACAAAGATGACTATGAGAACCTTGGAGAGGAGGAAAGCAATGGATGTCGAGCGGGTCTAACATGATACTGTGAAAGTTCAATCCATAATGGATCCAACACAGTCGCGAGCGTCCAGTCCAAAGCGGATCCAACACAGCAGCGAGAGTCCGTTCACAGCGGAGTCAGCAGGAAACCATCCCAAGCGGAGGCGGATCAGCAGCGCAGAGATGTCCCCAGCCGATACACAGGCAAGCAGTACATGGCCACCGGATCGGACCGGACCCCCTCCACAAGGGAGAGTGGGACATAGAAGAAAAAGAAAAGAAACGGCAGATCAACTGGTCTAAAAAGGGAGTCTATTTAAAGGCTAGAGTATACAAATGAGTTTTAAGGTGAGACTTAAATGCTTCTACTGAGGTGGCATCTCGAACTGTTACCGGGAGGGCATTCCAGAGTACTGGAGCCCGAACGGAAAACGCTCTATAGCCCGCAGACTTTTTTTGGGCTCTAGGAATCACTAATAAGCCGGAGTCCTTTGAACGCAGATTTCTTGCCGGGACATATGGTACAATACAATCGGCAAGATAGGATGGAGCTAGACCGTGTAGTATTTTATACGTAAGTAATAAAACCTTAAAGTCACATCTTAAGTGCACAGGAAGCCAGTGCAGGTGAGCCAGTACAGGTGTAATGTGATCAAACTTTCTTGTTCTTGTCAAAAGTCTAGCAGCCGCATTTTGTACCAACTGTAATCTTTTAATGCTAGACATGGGGAGACCCGAAAATAATACGTTACAGTAATCGAGGCGAGACGTAACAAACGCATGGATAATGATCTCAGCGTCTTTAGTGGACAGAATGGAGCGAATTTTAGCGATATTACGGAGATGAAAGAAGGCCGTTTTAGTAACGCTTTTAATAACTCATAACTCTCTGGACACCTTGAAGACATGCTTCTGAGTGTTTCCTGCCCTATATGTTCTAGAGTGGCTGCTCAGTATAGAAATATGAAAGTATTTGACATATCACTGTCAACACACATCGGTAAAGACTGTTGACCCGTCAAGGCATGTCTCTCACTTGTATTTTTAGAGGCAGAGCTTAGATGTGATTTGAAAGAAAGAGAGCAGTATCATGCAGCTGATTGTGTAACATATCCAAAAGCATATTGTGAGGGTGCATCTTTTTTTCAACACGTTTTTTATTTTTACAAACCCCGTTTCCATATGAGTTGGGAAATTCTGTTAGATGTAAATATAAACGGAATACAATGATTTGCAAATCCTTTGCAACCCATATTCAATTGAATGCACTACAAAGACAAGATATTTCATGTTCGAACTCATAACTTAATTTTTTTTTGCAAATAATAATTAACTTTGGATTTCATGGCTGAAACACGTGCCAAAGTAGTTGGGAAAGGACATGTTCACCACTGTGTTACATCGCCTTTTCTTTTAACAACACTCAATAAACGTTTGGGAACTGAGGAAACTAATTGTTGAAGCTTTGAAAGTGGAATTCTTTCCCATTCTTGTTTTATGTAGACCTTCAGTTGTTCCAACAGTCGTATTTTACGCTTCATAATGCGCCACACATTTTCGATGGGAGACAGGTCTGGACTGCAGGCGGGCCAGGAAAGTACCCGCACTGTTTTTTTACAAAGCCACGCTGTTGCAACACTTGTCTTGCTGAAATAAGCAGGGCCGTCCATGATAACGTTGCTTGGATGACAACATATGTTGCTTCAAAACCTGTATGGACCTTTCAGCATTAATGGTGCCTTCACAGATGTGTAAGTTACCCATACTTTGGGCACTAATACACCCCCATACCATCACAGATGCTGGCTTTTGATCTTTGCGCCTATAACAATCCGAATGGTTATTTTCCTGTTTGTTCTGGAGGACACCACATCCTCTGTTTCCAAATATACTTTGAAATGTGGACTCGTCAGACCACAGAACACTTTTCCACTTTGCATCAGTCCATCTTAGATGATCTCAGGCCCATCCAAGCCGGCTGCGTTTCAGGATATTGTTGATAAATGTGGTTGGCTTTGCATAGTCGAGTTTTAACTTGCGCTTCCAGATGTGAGACCAACTGTAGTTACTGACAGTGGTCTTATGAAGTGTTCCTGAGCCCATGTGGTGATATCCTTTACACACTGATGTTGGGTTTTGATGCAGTACCGCCCGAGGGATCAAAAGTCCGTAATATCATCGCTTACGTGCAGTGATTTTTCCAGATTCTCTGAACTTTTTGATGATTTTACAGACCGTAGATGGTAAAATCCCTAAATTATTTGCAATAGCTCGTCGACAAATGTTGTTCTAAAACTGTTCGACAATTTGCTTACAAATTGGGACGGTGTGGCGCAGTGGGAGAGTTTCCGTGCGCAACCCGAGGGTCACTGGTTCAAATCCCACCTAGAACCAACCTCGTCACGTCCGTTGTGTCCTGAGCAAGACACTTCACCCTTGCTCCTGATGGTTGCTGGTTGGCGCCTTGCATGGCAGCTCCCTCCATCAGTGTGTGAATGTGTGTGTGAATGGGTAAATGTGGAAGTAGTGTCAAAGCGCTTTGAGTACCTTGAAGGTAGAAAAGCGCTATACAAGTACAACCCATTTATTTATCATTTAAATTGGTGACCCTCGTCCCATCCTTGTCTGTGAATTACTACGTATTTCATGGAAGCTGCTTTTATACCCACTCATGGCACCCACCTGTTCCCAATTAGCCTGCACACCTGTGAGATGTTCCATATAAGTGTTTGATGAGCATTCTTCAACTTGATCAGTATTTATTGCCACCTTTCCCAACTTCTTTGTCACGTGTTGCTGGCATCAAATTCTAAAGTTAATGATTTGCACAAAAAAAAAAAGTTTAACAGTTTGAACATCAAATATGTTGTCTTTGTAGCATATTCAACTGAATATGGGTTGAAAATGATTAGCAAATCATTGTATTCTGTTTATATTTACATCTAACACAATTCCCCAACTCATATGGAAACAGGGTTTGTATATTGAGCTCATTGTACGGGAGTGTTGCCTTTTGTAAAAGACAAACTGGACATTTGTCTGAGCCTCCATTCTTGGAACATTACAGTCTGTCTGTGTCTGTTGATTCCGTTGACATTTGTGAACGCTTGGAAGTAAAATATTGTACCAGGAAGAAATAAAAGTCAGTGGCTCTGCTGCATTTTTGCTATCAAACGTGTCCGTAATATCTTTAAATCTTTAGGTACTTGTGTGTTTTAACATGTTAATACCATAGAGTAGGATTGATAAATATTGTGTAGTGATTTTATTATGGAAAAAAAACACGAGTGTTTCGAATTGGCTCCCTCTGGTGAGCTGACGACTTGTTCAACATATCGTGGAATAAAGATACTGCATCCTCCACAAGAGTGATAGTGAAACGGTGTCTCGGTTGGATGCAGGGATAAAGAATTATTGGAAGTGGTCCTGGTTAGGTAAAGAAGTCGACGGATGCCCGCTTTTGGAATTCATTTTCATGCACAAAGATCCGGGAAAAGTGATCACCTATGGTGGAACAAGTTAGTTGTCATTGGAACAGCATTGCAAGGGAGGCAAACATGCACAGAAGAGAAGTTTGAGCTGCCTGGTGAGTCATTTTCATAAGTTATTACTCATAGTTAGTAATAATATGACATATTGCTGTTGATTAGTAGATGTCACGTCTCATGATTTTAATCATTGTGGAGGTCTTGCCCCTCTGGGTTTTTTGGACCACCAGTCACCGACATCACCACTCCTTTTCAGAGGTACAACAATGTGTATTTTACAATAAACTTGTCGGATTGTGCAAAGTCTTTTTGTGCTTTTCAGCAATTGTCTTTTGCCCCGTTCGAACACATGAATGGTTGCTCCGACTCGTGTTCCACCATCAACCACCATCAACAACTCTCCCCTCTCCTTCCCGACTGCTGCCTTTAACAGAACGACAGGTGATCAGACAAACACTCTCAGCTGTGTCATCTACACACCTGTCGCTGATCTCGAAGCCGGCCCTGGCACACCCTGCTTCGCTGCAGGTCCGCAGGCCACGCCCCCCCCCCACAATAATGATTGAGCCCACTAACTTGTACGAGATCTAGTGCTGGAAACAAACTTGTAGCAGATGCCATAAATGCAATCTTGGGTTCGGTTCTCCATCCTCGATGACCGCTTCAGATAGTCTGATATGATTTTGGACTTTGATAAGACTTAACTAGTAACTGAATTAAATTAATTAACTAATCATCCATTGCTTTCGGTCCCCTAGAGGGGGGGGGGGGGGGGTTGCCCACATTTGAGGTCCTCTCCAAGGTTTCTCATAGTCAGCATTGTCACTGGCGTCCCACTGGATGTGAATTCTCCCTGCCCACTGGGTGTGAGTTTTCCTTGCCTTTATGTGGGTTCTTCCGAGGATGTCGTAGTCGTAATGGTTTGTGCAGTCCTTTGAGACATTTGTGATTTAGGGCTATATAAATAAACATTGATTGATTGAACTTTGAATTTGAAGAACATTATTAATTTGTATTTTATTGTTCTATTATGACTCCTTTGAATATTATGATTTATGTAATTGTTTTGCTAAAGCCCACAATTAGGGGCCGGCATGTTGGAGCCAATCTATATTGTTTATTTCTAAATTTTTTGGACAATGGTAAATCAAATAATGCCAATGAGGATGTTGATTAATCATTGAATGTTTTAGATGAATTATGATTGGCTCGGATTGTTTTCGGCTGCTCACGGTCCTCCTCCTGGTGAGAGCTTCCTCCTCCTATGATTAAGGAAAGATGAGGAGTGAGACAGTTTATCCGCCGCTCAATACATGTTATTTTGATTATTCTGAAGTCAACCACGGAGAATATTTTTGTTTGTGAAAATAATTTATGATAAATTGGAGTCTAGAAATATCTCCGCGAGTGCTTATTAAGTATTTAGTGAGTCATAGACCTCCTCCTCAGGACTACTCTGCTATCTTTTTATTTTTATTTTTTAGACCTTTTTTGAATTTCAGTAAGTGGCTCACTAGTTCAAAAGAATATTTGAATTTTAGAATTACAATATTTGCCATCATAATTGTCATTATTCTAAAATATATTTCGAACTTCAAATTGATCTTTTCATACATGGAAACACTAGCCGGAGGGCTATTTTCTTAAAATTGCATTTTTTACAGAATGTAGGAAATGCTTTCCAAAGAATCTTAAAAATGGTTAAATCTCTTCAGTTTCCGGGGGCCAACAGCTGACATTTTTCAATTCCTCTTTTTTTTCCCCCTCACTTGTGTCCCTGCAGTATATTAGCACAGCAGAGCAGCAGCAAAAATAATGTTGTAATTGCTCATTTAGCATTAATACTGCAGATTTTTTGTAAACCGTACGGAAAAGTGTAATGTGAGTGAGTCGCTACATGTTAAAGTGCATGCAGAGCTAGATAAAGCTGCTGGATGCTGACTACTCATACTACACAACACCTAATGCCATTTTGCGGCGTTATTAAAAACTCCACAACAGGGCGTCGCCTACAGCCACAGCTGTTAATGGCAATATTCGGCTATCATGGTGTCGTTTTGACAATTGTTTGTTTATACTATAATTGTAATATTTGAATGTGTTGTGGCAGTTGCTGATGTCTCCAACGCCGCGGTTTGAGAGAACAACACCTGCTCAACAGGAAGTGCTTGAAGTTTAACTGGACATTGAGACGAAGTCCAGAAAACCTTGTGTTCTTCATGGTGTTTTAGAAACTGCACCAATGTTTCCTTTTAGAATTTTCAATCAACTTGAAATGTTATGCCAAGCGATTTTTTTTTGCCATGTTTTCATTTTCAGAACGTCCTTGTCTTTTTTTTTTTTTTGGCCAAAGTAAGACAAAAAAAATAATTTCAAAGCTGTTTTTTATTTTTTATTATTGTGCCATGATTTTATCAGTCCTGCCCACATGGAAATAGATTTGACACCCCTCCTGTATATGATCTAAGCACACGCTGCTGTTTTTAAGAACCCACTACCAAAACGCTGGGGACGGCGTGGCGCAGTGGGATAGTGGCCGTGCGCAACCCGAGGGTCCCTGGTTCAAATCCCACCTAGTACCAACCTTGTTGTGTCCTGAGCAAGACACTTCACCCTTGCTCCTGATGGGTGCTGGTTAGCGCCTTGCATGGCAGCTCCCTCCATCAGTGTGTGAATGTGTGTGTGAATGGGTAAATGTGGAAGTAGTGTCAAAGCGCTTTGAGTACCTTGAAGGTAGAAAAGCGCTATACAAGTACAACCCATTTATTTTATTTATTTTTTTTGATTGGGAGAAATTAGAGACCTGCGGTTTTCAACTTTAATCAATTATGAATTGCATAGAAGTGTTGATTAGCATTTTCAGTGAAATATTACGTTGATATGGAAAACATGACATTTTTGATTGTCTTTTTTTTCCAAAAATGGGCATCGGCTCATGCAAGATTGTGCAGGACAATGCTGAAGTACTGACATTCATGCTGCCCCACTTACCTTGAGAACTCAAGCACATAAAGAACTATAATTTTTCACAGCGTTCAATTACAGGCTGTAAATGTCAAAGGTCAAAAGGGCTCCAATTATAATACCGTTGCTCAATTTAATGCTCAAGTATGCTTTATTTCATAGACTAGCAATAATACAATACCATGGAGGGGGTTGTGTTGCTGTGACCTCTGCAGTCTGAGCAGGATCTGGCTCTGTGTCATGCTCACCGTCCTTGCACCTGCACCATCAGTATGCAGTCCAGCTCGCACACGCATGAATAGTTAACAGCGCCAGTGGTAATTATCGTGGTGGGGATTAGGGCGAACAGAAAGAAAAATATCCACTCATCCATCCATGTTCTAACGCTTGCCTCATTGCAGGGCCAACACGGATAGACACCATTCACACTCACATTCACACACTAGGGTATAGGGGTCGGCAACCCAAATGTTGAATCCTTGAACCTTGCTTGTTTGCTGGCTCCTGTTCTCGTTAGAAGATATGGGTCCATCGTCCTTAAGAATGATGTGCTCTGAAGTGACCGTACAAGCCAATACGAGCTTTGAAGTTTCTGCTGCATATGTGACTGATCAGACCAGGTGGTAATATACAAACTTCGTTTCCGTATGAGTTTGGAAATTGTGTTAGATGTAAACATAAACGGAATACAATGATTTGCAAATCATTTTCAACCCATATTCAGTTGAATATGCTACAAAGACAACATATTTGATGTTCAAACTGATAAACATTTTTCTTTTTGCAAATAATCATTAACTTTAGAATTTAATGCCAGCAACACGTGACAAAGAAGTTGGGAAAGGTGGTAATAAATACTGATCAAGTTGAGGAATTCTCATCAAACACTTATTTGGAACATCCCACAGGTGTGCAGGCTAATTGGGAACAGGTGGGTGCCATGATTGGGTATAATAGCAGCTTCCATGAGATGCTAAGTAATTCACAAACAAGGATGGGGCGAGGGTCACCAATTTGTAAGCAAATTGTCGAACAGTTTTAGAACAACATTTCTCAACGAGCTATTGCAAGGAATTTAGGGATTTTACCATCTACGGTCCGTAAAATCATTAAAAAGTTCTGGGAATCTGGAGAAATCACTGCACATAAGCGATGATATTACGGACTTTTGAGCCCTCGGGCGGTACTGCATCAAAACAGACATCAGTGTGTAAAGGAAATCACCACATGGGCTCAGGAACACTTCATAACCACTGTCAGTAACTACAGTTGGTCGCTACATCTGTAAGTGCAAGTTAAAACTCTACTATGCAAAGCCAAACCCATTTATCAACAACACCAAGGAACGCCGCTGGCTTGGCTGGGCCTGAGATCATCTAAGATCGACTGATGCAAAGTGGAAAGGTGTTCTGTGGTCTGACGAGTCCACATTTCAAATTACATTTGGAAACTGTGGACGTGGTGTCCTCCGGAACAAAGAGGAAAATAAGCATCCAGATTGTTATAGGCGCGAAGTTCGAAAGCCAGTATCTGTGAAGGTATGGGGGTGTATTAGTGCCCAAGGCATGGGTAACTTACACATCTGTGAAGGCACCATTAATGCTGAACGGTCCATACAGGTTTTGGAGCAACATATGTTGTCATCCAAGCAACGTTATCATATACGCCCCTGCTTATTTCAGCAAGACAATGCCAAGCCACGTGTTACAACAGCGTGGCTTCGTAGTAAAAGAGTGCGGGTACTTTCCTGGCCCGCCTGCAATCCAGACCTGTCTCCCATTGAAAATGTGTGGCACATTATGAAGCGTAAAATACAACAGTGGACTGTTGAACGACTGAAGCTCTACATAAAACAAGAGTGGGAAATAATTCCACTTTCAAAGCTTCAACAATTTGTTTGCTCAGTTCCCAAACGTTTATTGAGTGTTGTTAAAAGAAAAGGTGATGTAACACAGTGGTGAACATGTCCTTTCCCAACTACTTTGGCACGTGTTGCAGCCATGAAGCTCTAAGTTAATTATTATTTGCAAAAAAAAATAAAGTTTATGAGTTTGAACATTAAACATCTTGTCTTTGTAGTGCATTCAACTGAATATGGGTTGAAAAGGATTTGCAAATCATTGTATTCCGTTTATATTTACATCTAACACAATTTCCCAACCCATATGGAAACGGGGTTTGTAGATTTTGGCATGACTCTTCTTTTCAGGCTCCTCCTCCTTTTTTCAAGTATTATAGATGTTCTTTTCACCTAATACTTTGTCACTCCTTCAGTGACTGCAACTCTCCATGTTATTCTGTCTTTTGCTATGTCTTCCCAGTATGTAGTATTTATTTCACATTGTATCAATGTCTTCTTTAAACAATCCTTGTAGTGTTTTCTCTTTCCACCAACATTTCTTTTCCCTTCAATTTGCTGAAAGTAATCTGTTTTGGTAGTCTTTCGTCATTCATATATACGACATGCCCTGTCAATCATAGTTGGTATTTAACAATTGTAATCTCTACACTGGGAAGCATGGCCTGTTCAAATACACTGATGTTTATATTGGCTATATTAGTCTACTATCAAAATGACTACGTCTCAAAGGCTGACCCAAATCTTTGTTGATAGAAATGTTGAAATGTAATATTTATTCTACACATTTTTACAACATTGGAAACCATTAGTAAATCAGAGGTTGAGCTAGCTCCTGGAAATAACTGGCTTTTATTGGCCGAATGTGTAGATGTGTGTGTCCAAGTTAAAGGAAAGGGAAGGCTGTTGTCTTTTAATAGATTTATTACAATCTTTGGCTAGCTAGGTGAAGTTTGCTGTGGTCTGGAACAACATGGCGCACAAACAACCATCAAAAATGCAGCCAATATTACAGACGGATAATTTTTCATGAGACATGCCAAACTAAATCATATACAAAGAGGAATCAAGTAAATAATATTAAATGAGCTCAAATATATACCAACAGATGAGGCATAATGATGCAATTTGTACACACAGCTAGCCTAAATAGCATGTTAGCATTGATTAGCTTGCAGTCAAGCACTGACCAAATATGCCTGATTAACACACTAGCAAATCATTAACATAAACAAAGCGCCCCTTTGTGCATTCACACACAGTATAAAACATTTGGTGGACAAAATGAGACGTATTGGAAGATTTGACATGTAAACAAACTGTTGCGTCACAGTCCAAACTATTGTAAGTTCGAGAACTGCCGAAATTAATAGGACAAAACGATGTTCACCGAATACTCTCATCATTGAAGCATACACACAAACATATTAAACAGTGGGCTTTCTAGCCATCGGGAAGGTCTGTGTCATGTTTGTCCTCAAACAAAAAACATACAAAAACAAAAACGTTATTTTTCCTCCCATCTTTTTCCATTTTCAATCCTTTTGTAAAAATGCTCCAGGGCGGCCCTAAAGAGCCGCAGGTTGCTGACCCCCGTACTAGGGCCTGCTTCTCAGATAGTATTTAAAACAAGAGCGGGCTTCAGTTGTGTGTGTGTTTTTTGTGTTTAGGCTTCTACCCTCGACTGTCACTTTATTCCTTTTACTGTCCTAATAGCTTAAGCTTCAAAGATTTGTGATTCTTGTGAAGCCCTGATGTGGCAATAGGTTGCTTTGTCTTGCATCACCAACACACTTCTTTACGCCAAGAGAGCATTGGATGGATCGGAAAATTGAGTGATGTATCTATTACTTCTAGCGAATTGATCCGCCGTTAATTCGTTGCGACTCCAGAGGCGCACTCTATAATCTTGCTCTTGGAGCTGATAAAATAGTTCGCTTTGTAGCGCACACACACGCGCACACACACACACACACACACACACACACACACACACACACACACACACACACACACACACACACACACACACACTAGGCTGGAAAAGTAATCCCTTCTATCTGACTCAGCCCATTAAGAAAAAGTGTAAAGTCTGATAAAAAAAAAAAATCCATCTCTTTAACAATCTTATTTAGTTGTTTCATTTAGATTACATGGAGCACAAAAATACAGCAAGAATGACCAATACTGTTAGATACATGACCATCTTCATTTTGTCATCTTTAATGACTGTTTGTGTGAGTGGACAGATTTTTTTTTTTTGCCGAATCACCTTATGCACTCATTTTAATGTAACCATTCAAACTAATAAAGATTAATTAAAGCCAACCTATGACGATTTTCATCTACATTTAAAACACTTCCGTGTGGTCTAGATCAGGGGTTCTTAACCTTTTTGACCTAGGAGCCCAAATCTACGACTACAGATGGGTTGAAGGCCCATTCAAATATTGTTATAATTCAATAATTATATCTAACCTACATACAATTTACAACTTTGTCAAATGAAATTAAAATACTATTATTATATAAAGATAATTGGCCCTAGTGTGTGAATGTGAGTGTGAATGTTGTCTGTCTATCTGTGTTGGCCCTGCGATGAGGTGGTGACTTGTCCAGGGTGTACCCCGCCTTCCACCCGATTGTAGCTGAGATAGGCGCCAGCGCCCCCGCGACCCCAAAAGGGAATAAGCGGTAGAAAATGGATGGATGGATATTATATAAAGAGGATTATTTATTTAACACATAAACCTTAGGCTTAGGGCAGGCTAATTGTAAAAAAAAAGTAAAAATCAAATATACTCCATAAAAACAGACTCTTAAATAATCGGCATTTTTATACAATTATGTGGGGCTAAAATAAACAAAAATAATAATGAATTTTTTCTTAACAAAACTGTCGATTAAATTAAAGTGCAAAAATACAGCTTCACCACTTTAGTCATATTTTTTGCGCTTAATAAACTTTTCGATGACTTCTGCGCCAGATTTCTTCTGTCTGTTTGATATTGTCATTACTGCCACAAGTGGTGAAAAAGTGTATTATAACTAAATACTGAGAAACAGATATTTTTGGCATCCCTCCCGGACACCAAAAACAGTGCTCTAGATTATATTACATATGCTTTTTTGTGAAATATGCGTACATTTTGCACCACAGTGACAATAACCCATTATTTTAAGTCTGTCTGCCTGCGTTCCCAGATTGAAAATGAAACTATACCCTACCCTCTACTGAGTACCATAATTTATCTTTGATAATGTACACTTTTTAGTATGTCTTGAAGTTTTCACTTTTTTTTTCCCAGACACATTTGAAAATAAACTTTATAAACATGATATAGATTCACCTGGTCACCACGCTCGCCAATGGATTCAGTGCTGCATAATAATGCAGCATTTTTAGTCACTGCATGTTGCACGCCGGTCTTATGCGCATACCAAGATGAGATCAAATCTATTTTAAATACAAATAATTTATTCTCCTCTTAGCCTGGCTGACATCTTTACTTAATGTTTAAACAAGAACATCCACCTCGTTCTGTGTTATGCGCATACCAAGATAAGATCAAATCTGTCACGCTTTGCGGCGCACTTGCTGCGCGGAGTTGCCACTTTGTGGATGCACACACTACCAGTCAGCAGGATTGCAGGTAAGAATAAGTTTTAATATAATAAAACAAAATAACACTGGTGCAAAAAGGGGGAAAAACAAAGCGCGTGCCAATGCACGGAAAGCTAATGCTAAAACTTAGCAGGAAACAGAAAACATTAAACGACGTGCCACACGCACGTGAAGCTAAGGCGGAACTTAGCACAAAATAATCGAGGACACAGGATACAAAAACGTGACGTGTTGCGAAAAGCAAGTAATGAGCCGAGGACGAACTGAGGAATCAGGTGGGCTTAAATACACAAATAATAATCAAAAACAGGTGTGACAGGAGCCCGTGAGGAGGAGCACACTACGTTGCCATGGTGACTAAACAAACGGGGAAGTGCTCAAACACAAGGAATCGGCAGAGTCCAGAACTAAACATGAACAAAGACATATAAGCGGCAAAACAATAAACGATCCGCACTGCGGATCGTGACAAAAATCTATATTAAATACAAAAAATGTATTCTCCTCTTAGCCTGGCTGACAGCTTTACTAAATTTTTAAACAAAAACATCCACCTCGTTTTGACGTCATCCCCCACCTGACAGTTGGTACATGTAGGCCACACCCCCTTTTTACATCATCCTTCACTGACTCCCTTGATCAAGTAAGCATTTAAAGGCCTACTGAAACCCACTACTACAGTCTGATAGTTTATATATCAATGATGAAATATTAACATTGCAACACATGCCAATACGGCCTTTTTAGTTTACTAAATCACAATTTTAAATTTCCCGGGAGTTTCGTCTTGAAAACGTTGTGTAATGATGACGTGTACGCAAGACGTCACGCGTTTTTAGGAAATATGAGCGCTACGCACACACACAGCTAAATGTCGTCTGCTTTAACCGCATAATTACACAGTATTTTGGAGATCTGTGTTGCTGAATCTTTTGCAATTTGTTCAATTAATATTGGAGAAGTGCCAGTGGAAAGATGGAGTTGGGAAGCTTTAGCCGTTAGCCACACAAACACACGGTGATTCCTTGTGTAAAATTCCCGGAGGTGAAAATTTACTATGGATCAGAGCGCAGTCAAGTGAACATGAATCCAGACCAAATGTCAACCAGCAGGTTTCGGTGAGAAAATTGTGGTTGAAAAGTCGCTTCTTACTGGAGAAAAGCTGAGCTTGGGGCGTCCATGCAGCTGCCGTCGACTCCCCTGAGACATTGGCGTCAACATACCCGTGGAGACCCCCTTCCGACTATCAGGTAATATTAACCTCACTAAAACACTAGCAACACAATAGAAAGATAAAGGATTTCCCAGAATTATCCTCGTAAATGTGTTTAAAAACATCGGAATCCGTCCCAATGCAATCGCGTTTGGGGTTTTTTTGACTCTTTTTTTTTTTTTTTTCTAGTCCGTCGCTATCAATATCCTCAAACACGAATCTTTCATCCTCGCTCAAATTAATGGGGAAATTGTCGTTTTCTCGGTCCGAATAGTACTTTTTTGTTGGAGGCTCCCATTAAAAACAATGTGAATATGTGAGGAGCTCCCACACTTGCGACGTCATCGTCTGCGACTTCCTGTAGAGGCAGGGCTTTTGTCTTAACACCGACAGTTGCAAACTTTATCGTCGATGTTCTCTACTAAATCCTTTCAGCAAAAATATGGCAATATTGCGAAATGATCAAGTATGACACATAGAATGGACCTGCTATCCCCGTTTAAATAAGAAAATCTCATTTCAGTAGGCCTTTAAGCCACGCCCCCTTTAGTTGTCACTTCTCACTACTACTGTTGTCTCCAAACATCCGTGTGTATTAAATAGGGTGTATACGTATAACATGGCTAGGCTGGTGATCTCGAAGTACAGCCAGGTTCTTTTTTGCTAAAATTCAGCATGCAATTTTTAATTTTCAAATGGCCTTGTAGGGCCAGAATAAAAAACCTCTCCAGGCCGAATCTGGTCCGCAGGCTGGGACTTTGATAACCAAGAAACACGTCAATAATGAATAAAGCAAAACATGTTATGGACCAAACATCACTTCATATTCTGTACTGCTCTCTTGTATTACCACATCTGAGTTATTGTGCAGAAATATGGGGAAACAACTACAAATGTGTGCTTCATTCACTAACTGCATTACAAAAAAGATCAATTAGAATAATACTGTAAACGCCTTCCTGCACCATCGTGCGGGTTGCATGGACCATCGATGAAAGACATCGCTGAGCAGGTTTGACTCTCGTTTATTATTTCAATAAACCATTCTGGGTCCCAGTCGGTCGCGCAGATTTCCAGCGCTTCGTCCTCTGCTGCTCGTCTCGGCTTGCCTTTCGGTCGCCGGTGACTCCCTCTTCCTCTGGGACTCATCGTTTGTCTGGTTTCGCTCGTTTTGTTCGTCTGCTGGTTCTCCTACTTCTTCTGCCCCAATTGCTCCTCCTTCTCCCCTTTTATACAGCAAGAGGAGATGCACAGATTGAGAGCAGGTGTGTGTTACGCACTTGGTTCTGATCGCTGCAGCTTCGCTCCAGGCGTGCCCCGCCTCTCCGTTCCGCTGCATACTCCGCCTCCTGGCCGCCATCTTGAGTAGGACCTCGGTTTGCCCTACCCCGCTGTCGGCCCGTCGGTTCCGTCTCTCCACAAACACATAATGCCGTATATAGAGAACATACAAACCCATTTATTTATTGAATCAAAATGATTGAAATCCAACAATATACATTAGTTTACACCAGGGGTGCCCATTACGTCGATCGCGAGCTACCAGTCGACCGCGGGGGGTGTGTCCGTCGATCTCCAGCCAGGCTTTTAAAAAAAATAGACCTAAAAATTAGTGATCATCAATCTTCACCAAGACGTCACTTAAATGACATTCACGGTACCGGAGGGTCTTGTGAGATGACGCTGGCTGCTGCAAGATCATTATTATTAAAAATGACCGAGAGGAAGGCGAGAAACACTTTTTATTTCAACAGACTCTCGCGCCGTACCTTCCGTCAAAACTCTAAAGGCCGACTGCACATTTCCTATCTTCACAATAAAAGCCCTGCTTCATGCTGCCTGCGCTAACTAAATACAGAGTCTCGGAAAACTGGCGTGCACAAGCGATCCCTCAGAAAGCTGGCGTGCACATCACTTGTGCACGCCAGCTTTCCGAGACTCTTATTTTGTTAGTGCAGGCAGCATGAAGCAGGGCTTTTATTGTGAAGATAGGAAATGTGCAGTCGGCCTTTAGAGTTTTGACGGAAGGGACGGCGCGAAAGTCTGTTGAAAGAAAAAGTGTTTCTCGCCTTCCTCTCTGTCATTTTTTCATAATAATGAACTGGCAGCAGCCAGCGTCATCTCACAAGACCCTCGGGTGCCGTGAATGTCAATCAAACAAGCTACGGAATTTGCCGCCAATGTTTTTCTTGTAAAGTGTATGGAAGCTGGATGAATTAGATGCCAAAAACCAACCACTTTCATGTGGTATTGTACAGAAAGGACAACTTTTTTTCTCCTCCATTTGAAAATGTGGGCGTTATCATCATTACTGTCTGATTCCAATCAATGCAAGTCATCAGAATCAGGTAATACACCAACTTATATTCTTGTCTTCGTGAAAGAAAGACATCTATATGTGTTACACATGCTTGTATTATCATTAAACACATTCAACTTGTTTACAAAAATGTCTCTTTCATAAATAAATAAATATAAATGATATATATAAATGAGGTAGATCCCCTCGAGTTGGTCAATTGAAAAGTAGCTCGCCTGCAGAAAAAGTGTAGGCACCCCTGCATTAGATAGTACTTTATTAATCCCCGAGGGGAATTTACATTTTCAGCACAAACCTGTTCAAGACATACAAACAGTGTACAGGGTTACAAAACAGGAATGCTGATGGGTTGCCACAAGGCACCCCGCAAAAGATGGGAAAAAGGTAAACGCTGGGGGAGGACGAGTAAGAAAATACAATCTAGACTGGGCTCCCAAGGGTGCCCAGTCTGGAGTGGGAAAAAACCTCCATAGCAAAGCACATATACATATTACAATATACATCTCAAGACTTGAAACCGAGGGGAGGGAGTGGGAGCTACGGTGGTAGACTGCAGCTCTTCAGGAGCTGCCCATCCGTCCATCATCCCTAAGGGATTCGCGTCAAGGTGCATTTGCAAACAGCTAAAATGATATACAAAGCAAACTATAACCTGCTACCCAAAAACATACAACAATTAATCTCAAAAAAAGAGGAGAAATATAACCTTAGAATGAAATCTAATTTAAAATATTTATATACAACACTGTGTGGAATTAAATTATGGAATGAATTAACCAAATAAATCAAACAAAGCACCATTTTATTCACTTTAAGACCGTTCTCAACCTTTTTTCAGTGATGTACCCCCTCTGAACATTTTTTAATTTAAGTACCCCCTAATTAGAGCAAAGCATTCTTGGTTGAAAAAAAGAGATAAAGAAGTAAAATACAGCACTATGTCATCAGTTTCTGATTTATTAAATTGTATAACAGTGCAAAATATTGCTCATTTGTAGTGGTCTTTCTTGAACTATTTGGAAAAAAAGATTTAAAAATAACTAAAAACGTGTTGAAAAATAAACAAGTGATTGAATTATAAATAAAGATTTCTAAACATAAAAGTAATCATCAACTTAAAGTGCCCTCTTTGGGGATTGTAATAGAGATCCACCTGGATTCATAAACTTAATTCTAAACATTTCTTCACAAAAAATGAAATCTTTAACATCAATATTTATGGAACATGTCCACAAAAAATCTATCTGTCAACACTAAATATTGCATTGTTGCATTTCTTTTCACAGTTTATGAACTTACATTCATATTTTGTTGAAGTAGTATTCAATAAATATATTTATAAAGGATCGTTGCTATTTTTAGAATATTTTTTAAAATCTCACATACCCCTTGGCATACCTTCAAGTACCCCCAGGGGTACGCGTACCCCCATTTGAGAACCACTGCTTTCAGAGACTGTTCAAACTACAAGTGTTCACAAAGTACACAGAACAAGAATTATGATGAACATCTTGAACCTAATGTATGTGTTATTTATTCAATGTTAGGCTACAGAGAACAAGGAAATGGGATAAAGTTGCTATGGTATGAAAAATATGCCCATCCATCCATCCATCCATCATCTTCCGCTTATCCGAGGTCGGATCGCGGGGGCAGCAGCCTAAGCAGGGAAGCCCAGACTTCCCTCTCCCCAGCCACTTGGTCTAGCTCTTCCCGGGGGATCCCGAGGCGTTCCCAGGCCAGCCTGGAGACATAGTCTTCCCAACGTGTCCTGGGTCTTCCCCGTGGCCTCCTACCGGTTGGACGTGCCCTAAACACCTCCCTAGGGAGGCGTTCGGGTGGCATCCTGACCAGATGCCCGAACCACCTCATCTGGCTCCTCTCGATGTGGAGGAGCAGCGGCTTTACGTTGAGCTCCTCCCGGATGGCAGAGCTTTAAATTGCCCTAAAATTTAAAAAAATTCTCATCACTGCAATCCGAGTCAACACTACTGCGGACTGATCTTTCCTCTCTTTGAGTTTCTGTACTCGCGACGTCTTGAAAAAGCCATTAGGGAAGGCAATAACAAGACTGCGGTGCTAAAGAGAGAACGTGAGAGAGCGAGCTACAAGGCAAAGACTGTGCAGTCAAGCTAGAATAGCGGGCGTGAATTTAGAGGAGAAGGTGCGTTGAGACAGTTCACGTTGATGGATTGCCGCGGGAAGGCGCAGGCAGGACATTTAAAGTGGCAGATGAGCTGACGACGTGTCAGGACTGAAGTGGAGGTAAAGCCTCCAAGGATGGCCGAGGAGCAGTCAGTGTGATGGGCAGGCTGAGTGACGCTAAACACAACCTCTGTCTTGGAAAGACGGTATGACAACTGAGAATAGATGCTCTTCCTTCTACACCGCACTTGTCCGTTTGAATTTTCAATCTCCGTCGCGTTGGATCTCATTAAAATATATCCCAGGACGGCATTTTCAAGTCACAAAAATACCTTTTTTTAGCCGCAAGGTAACCGTTGCAAATGCTTAAAAGGACAACGTTATTGAAACACGTGTCTTGCTGGAGATCATCACAGGCAAAAATCTCCAGATTTGTCGGGTCTCCCGCTGGCCTCATCAGCAAGGTCCAGGACCTCCACTGCCCACTCCCCCCGCTATGGAGGCTACGCTGCTGATCCGCCTCCGCTTGAGATGGTTTCCTGTGGACGGGACTCTGGCTGCTGTCTTGGATCCGCTTGAACTGAACTCTCGCGGCTGTGTTGGAGCCACTATGGATTGAACTTTCACAGTATCATGTTAGACCCGCTCGACATCCATTGCTTTCGGTCCCCTAGAGGGGGGGGGGGGTTGCCCACATCTGAGGTCCTCTCCAAGGTTTCTCATAGTCAGCATTGTCACTGGCGTCCCACTAGATGTGAATTCTCCCTGCCCACTGGGTGTGAGTTTTCCTTGCCCTTTTGTGGGTTCTTCCGAGGATGTTGTAGTCGTAATGATTTGTGCAGTCCTTTGAGACTTTTGTGATTTGGGGCTATATAAATAAACATTGATTGATTGCATTGATTGATACATGTTCAGACTCTCCATTAGCCTTTGCACACCACCTGAGTGCTCATTCTTATCATCATCTTTAGATTATCTGTTGTAGTTATTTTCAAAGGTCCAATATTATATTTGTTTTCAACAATTAAGTCGGCTTCACGGTGGCAGAGGGGTTAGTGCGTCTGCCTCACAATACGAAGGTCCTGCAGTCCTGGGTTCAAATCCAGGCTCGGGATCTTTCTGTGTGGAGTTTGCATGTTCTCCCCGTGAATGCGTGGGTTCCCTCCGGGTACTCCGGCTTCCTCCCACTTCCAAAGACATGCACCTGGCGATAGGTTGATTGGCAACACTAAATTGGCCCTAGTGTGTGAATGTTGTCTGTCTATCTGTGTTGGCCCTGCGATGAGGTGGCGACTTGTCCAAGGTGTACTCCGCCTTCCGCCCGATTGTAGCTGAGATAGGCGCCAGCGCCCCCCGCGACCCCAAAAGGGAATAAGCGGTAGGAAATGGATGGATGGATGGACAATTAAGTCTCAGAGTTCACAGCATACTGCATTGGAAGTGCCAAAGTGTAGCCTTCATGCTGGATTTTAGATGGTTTAAAAGGGCTTTTAGGGAACACACAGTTTTGTGTCTCAACTTAGAGTGCTCCTTCTTAGTTGTTTTAAGGCAGGGGTGTCAAAAGTACGGCCCGAGGGCAGGATCAGGCCCGCGAACGGGTTTTATCCAGCCCGCGGGATGAGTATGCCAAGTATAAAAAGGAGCTGACATTTTTAAGTGAAAGAAACAGCTGTTTTAAATGCGTCCACCAGATGTCGCAATAGCAATTCTTTGTATCTTTGTAGATGATGTAAACAAAATAAACTACATAATGTTAATACACCTGAAAATGAGTAAACTACATTAATAACATGCTGTTTTTTCATCCAACCATCCATCCATCTTCTTCCGCTTATCCAAGGTTGGGTCGCGGGGGCAGCAGCCTAAGCAGGGAAGCTGAGACTTCCTTCTCCCCAGCCACTTCGTCTAGCTCTTCCCGAGGGGATCCCGAGGCGTTCCCAGGCCAGCCGGGAGACATACTCTTCCCAACGTGTCCTGGGTCTTCCCCGTGGCCTCCTACCAGTTGGACGTGCCCTAAACACCTCCCTAGGGAGGCGTTCGGGTGGCATCTTGACCAGATGCCCGAACCACCTCATCTGGCTCCTCTCGATGTGGAGGAGCAGGGGCTTTACTTTGAGTTCCTCCCAGATGGCAGAGCTTCTCACCCTATCTCTAAAGGAGAGCCCCGCCACACGGCGGAGGAAACTCATTTTGGCCGTTTGTACCCGTGATCTTATCGTTTTGAGGATGGGAACGTAGATCAACCGGTAAAATGAGAGCTTTGCCTTCCGGCTCAGCTCCTTCTTCACCACAACTGATCGGTACAACGTCCGCATTACTGAAGACGCCGCACCGATCCGCCTGTCGATCTCGATCTCATCCTGTAATTTGATTTTGATATTTTTTCATCTTGATGGATTGAAAATTAACAGCAATGAGTTGTCTGACGAACATTATCACATCATTTATTCAGAAAGTACCGACAAATAAAGGTAGAATAATATTAACTGCAACAAATAAGTGTAAAAAATAAACAACAACATTATGATTTGTACATTTTCAGAATGTGCTTGTTCTATTTTCAAACAAAGAAAACAATCTGAAGGTGTCTTTATTTGTAAATTATTGTGCCGGGATTTTACCAGTCCGGCCCACTTGGGAGTAGATTTTTCTCCTTGTGGCCCCCGATCTAAAATGAGTTTGACACCCTAGTTTTAAGGTTGGAGCTATTTCTCACCGAATTGTTGTGCTTTAAGGTGCAAGCAAAAATTTGAGTTACATACAAGCATTAGTTGGCGTAGCAAATGTCACAGTGAACCCAGTGATATTCGACCAAAACATCTGGTCTGACTCACTAGTTTTAGCTTACAGCGAAAGATTAATTGTTTTCCTACTATGAGAAGGAAGGGAATAAGTGTTAAGACAGTGCTGAGAAGAAGTGGAGGATATGTATTGAATTAAAGAAAATAATCATAAAATAACATGGCTGAGCGTGTTCTACTAAAGCAAATTAAGTCTAAATAGCTGATATTGTTAAAGTCCTACTGAAACCCACTACTACCCACTACTACAGTCTGATAGTTTATATATCAATGATGAAATATTAACATTGCAACACATGCCAATACGCCCTTTTTAGTTTACTAAATTGCAGTTTTAAATTTCGCGGGAAGTATCCTGTTGAAAACGTCGCAGTATGATGACGTCACGGATTGTAGCGGACATTTTCATCCAGCACCGATCATAGGTAAAGGGGTCTGCTTTAATCTCATAATTACACAGTATTGTGGACATCTGTGTTGCTGAATCTTT